>NW_026855404.1:0-15791 GCF_026571515.1 Ruditapes philippinarum
TTGAAATTCTTGATAGTTTAAAGTTCTTGATTGCAGAAACTAGTGAATTCTTATTAAAAGTGTTAAAAATTGTGCGGCCGGGGGTTGATCCAATTAAATTTATATAAGGAGTAAAACCGTTATGCCTAAGGTGACGATAATAGCCTTTTAAAAGGAAGGGAAAAATTTATTAAATCAAAAATTGCAATACACTAATAAAAAAACTTTTTCAAAAAATTTATATTATTATGCATGTTAATAAAACAAAGCACATGTTTATACCCCATGTTAATTTTAGTCATATCGTTTTGGGAAAGGAAAACAAAAAAGACTCAAAGCCATTTTTTTTTTTACAATTAGCAAACTTACAATACTTTATACAAATAAATGAAAAAAGAATCTATATAGGTTAAACAAAAAATTTATAATACAATACTAAGGTTGTTTTTGGAAGATAATCCAAATATTAATGTGGTCAGGGAGTAACAAATTTGTTTTGTTTTTATGCTAGGGGGAATTGTTCTTAGTAAATCCTTCTATTGTCATTTTGATTAAATTTTATTTCTGAATTGTCTGATTTTCTTTAAATCTGAGAAATATGTGTTATTAGTGGTCGAATGACGAAAATTCATTTAACGTCACTCTTTTAAAATACTAATAAAAGCCAACAATAGTAAACTATAATGACAAGAAAAAAGAGGTGTAAAGAAATTTTGCGATCTATTTAAATACGTTTTAAAACCAGTTTTTCAAAAAACAGAAAAAACCCTTAGGTTTTGGTCAAAGATTTTCAAAAAATAAAAAATCTTCTGAAATTTGTTAAAAAATGCTAGCTTTTTTTGCATAAATCCTAAAAAACAAAAAACGCAGTTTTTTAATGATGCAGGGGAAAAGATTTGGGTGAATACCTGTTTTGTTGCGAAAAATAACTGATTTATATAACCCAATTAAAAACAAAAATTGTTCGCTAGAAAATAAACAGTTATTTTTCGAGCAACTCAATATAATTAAAATTAGCCTGTTTTAAGAAACTCATTTAAATGAAGTATTGGTTTTCTTTTTATTGAAGAAGAGATCAAAACGTCTTAAAAATATGATTTTACATAGCCCCCTTTTAAAAAATTGTGTCTCGTTTAAAAAGGGGAAAAATGTTGACACGTTGCCAAAAAGTTTAATTTAATTGTTTTCCTTAATGAAAAAATTATCGACAGCAAAAAAATAATTATTTTTTGCTCGTTTCTCATGGGAAATTAAATTTTCAATTAAGGAAACTTTTAATTTGGGTTTTTTTTGCTTAAGTTTTAAGAGCAAGTGTAAATTGCAGAGTGCATTACTGGTATGGACTGGGGACTGCAGTATGTACTGCAGGGGATTTTGCAAGTACGGTACTGATACTAAAATTCTCTTACAAAATTTTTCTCTACTGTACTGGGGACGCTTTCTGTTTAAAAAGTGTACTGCTACTGGGTTACTGACTAACTTTTGTTTTGATAAAAAAACATCAATTTTTCTATAAAAAAAAGCTGTAAAATTAATTATTTTCTTTTGTGAAAAAGTAAGTTTAAATTTTTTTGATAATTTTCCGTAATTCCTTCAAATGTTAATAGTATTCACATAAAAAAACACCCAAAAATTTAAATAAAAATTAAAATTTAGATAAAAAAACACAATAACTCTTTCCCCAAAAAATCCTTTTTAAAAATTTTATTCTTTGGGATTTTACTGTAAAAAAGCAAAATAATCACTAATTTAAATTTCTTTATTCTAAATAAACCTACTTTCAATGATATTGTTTGGGACCATAAAAAATTGTTATTTTTTGGGATAAATTGAAAGAGTGTGAAGGTGGAAGGAACAAAAACTGTTGTGTTTTAAATGAAAGATGATTTGGATTGTATTTCAGTTTACTGGTTACTAAACAATAAGATATGACATAAATATATGACATTGTTGTAAATATTGTTGGTAAAAAGTATGTTAAAACTATAAAGTTGTAAAAATGTTATGATTTTTTATATTAATGTAAATTATGATTTTATTTCTTTGTTGAATAGTATTTGCAATAATTTGTTTGGCACTGTGTATTTATTCAAACTTTGATGAATATATAAAAGTAATGGTACTGATACTTAATTACTGCACCAAAAAAAGTACTGGTACTGCAGTACCGAGCTAAAATCTAGTACTGGTAATGGTACTGCATAATTTGCCAAGTACTGGTACTGGTACTTAAGTACTACACCCTTAGTACTGATGCAGCTCTGGTAACTTGCATAATATATATATTATAGATAATTGCCATTTAGCAAATGCAAATTGACATTGTTAATATAAACACAATTATAGTAATGGATATTGAAAGTGTTCATCATTCTTGGAATCTATCTATCATATGTCATCCAATTTAAGTACATATTTGTTTTAAGACGTACGCGTTTTTCTAAACTAACATGGTTTCGTATCATAGTACTTTTAAAATTTGCGATTGTAACGCAATTGTAGGAAAAAGTCTTTTTTTGTGTAAAAAACGAGAAAAGAACATAGTATTGATGGCAAATTTCTTAGGATTCTCCTTACCGGCAAGAGTAAGGAACGCCTACTATACTTCGCTCAAAATATTGCATAAACGGCAAATTAGGAACCGTGGAACGTGACATTTTTTCTTGGCTTAGATAACCCCTTGGGTAATTGTATAGTTGACAGTCAACCTATACTTCTATCCAACTTATTTGTTAGCGGTTTTCATTTACATCAGAACTGAAAGCATTATATCAAATTTATATCCAGAAGCTATATCTTGTGTTTGCTGTTATCTGGTACATGAACTATATGTGTGTCTTTTACAAACTGATAAGTATACAATCTCTAAAATGTGCATTATGTTTCATATTATTAATACAACTGATTTATATTGAACAGTATTATTTCTGTAATTATATCACTATTTTGATGATTATGGAGATTTTAGAAATATCTGCCTCTTAATACAAAAATATATAATTACGTGTATATTCTTTCATACAAGAAGTCTGTGAACATGTATTAAAGATCAAAATCATTTTAAATTGGAAAAATCTCCTAAGATATCCCTTTTATTTCACCATACCATTTTTGAAGAATCTTGTTTGTGTGTGATTCGTTGTACGTACTGAAATTTTTCAAAGCATTTATTTCTGCATTACGCAGTAAAAGCCCTTTCTATTATCATTAACAACATGATAAAAATTATCTTGCGCAGTATTGCTTTCAGAACTACATTTTATATTGCAGTTATAATAAGAAAATGAATACTTCTTTAACAGTCCCGCTAAAGTCCGCTCTTATATTCAAAAGTAATCATCGATTTAGCCACCTTCCCCTAAAAATATCCTAAAATACAACAAACATTATAATGGTAGGTTTTCCAACTTCCATTTCAAAAGTATCTTACGTTGACATTTTCAATCTTCCCAGAAATATGTCTAAAGAAATATACACAGTAACATCAAAGAATCCATATATACATATAAGTTCATTCATACATTAAAATCAATATACGTGACGATAATGCTCCGGATACTCCTTATCTAAAACACTCATAAAATTACAGCAAGTAAAAAACAATCTCTTCACATTAAGCTGGGAAAATGCACAATCTATTTAGTCACATTTACATTTCCATGACATTCCGCTCATAAAAATGCATTTTAAATAAAATCACAAGTTAAAAATAAAATGAAAATTTATAAGTAAACACTATAAATAAGGCAAAAACACACTGCAACTCATATTAAGGTCCTCCAACTTATTATAGCAAATTGTTTTCATGTCGGGTTTATTTATACCACAAGCCGCGTTTTCTTCCAAATTACGAAATCTGTCATTCAAAAATCAGACCAAAAACGAATAGGTCGTACTGAATTTCTTTTACAAGCAAACGTTAATTATCTAATAACGGAATAATTTTTTCTGAAGCATGCTGCTTTCATATCTAAGCCTCTTATTTCTTGAAATATCTTCAAAACTAACCTCTTATGAAGTTTACGGTTAAAACCTTGAGTTACACCGACAATAAATTGGTCCAATTATGATTTGTAAGTTGCTAGAAATATACATTAAACCATAAAAAAACGTTATTTTTACTTAAAAGCACATGTAAGTATCAGTAATACTGTCAATAAATCTTGCAAGTTTTTACAATTCAACATTGTTATACATTGTTTTTGTCTGATAAAATGTAAATTCAGTTGCACATTTTCCTCCACCAAAATATATACTACATTAAAACAAACACAGTTTAAAATTAAAACCATATGTAATATTATGATTTTAACATTGGTAAGCACATTATCAAACAACCAATAGAAAGATGAACTTGCGTTACTAAAACGTGCACGTTCAGACATCAAATAGAAAGTATAATCAAGTATGATATCAGATATTCAGTATTTATCAGAAATTATCCCAAAATTCCCTAGAACTTTAAACAACTGAACTAATTGTCTGAAAAAATAACCTAAACCCAATGTATCAGCAAGCTTAATATACAAACATCAAGACAATACATTTACATTCACAACAGCAATTGTCCACCAGCATAACCGTTAAAGAAAAAACAGGATAAGAAATAACGAAAACATAGGTCTTTTACTCTGAAAAACTTAAGCCCATTGCAGCTATTTTTCATTAATAATTATTCAAACGTTGTGTTTAATAACCCTAAGCGTAAGGTAGATTCTTTTGAAATATCGTGGTGATTCGTATAGAATTCCTACAATTGCGTCACAGTCACTTTTACGTGCGCTTAAATGTTTTTAAATCATTCATATTAATATCATTTTCATTTCAAAAAAACTTACTTTTTTATTTGTATGTCAATCCAGTAAGAGATAGGATACGATAACTTTATAAAAAGGCCGCCTCTTACCGTATATGCTGTATGAGGCGAACACTAGAGTATAACAATATTTATGTACACTGGAACGTGCGTAAACATGTTGCCGTGTAATTATGGAATAGCATTATCTATGTCAACTCAGGAACATTTTCCATTTAGTCCTCTTTGATATCAATCTATATTATCTACTATATAAAATTAAACTAAGCTAACTTTACAACTTATCACTGCTTTGATAATATCGTTGATCACTTACATTTGGTTTTATTATATATTATCTTTATATTCTTTATTCTTTTGTTTTATTTATATATTTTTTTATTATAATTTTTATTAGTTATGTTTCTTATTATATTTAATAGTCATATTCACTATTTCTATTATAGCTTATTTAATCTTTCTTATTATTTTATTTCTGTTACTACTATATTATTAACTTATTTGTGATAGTTAACGTTCTCTCTGTTGAAAATAGCACTCGTACTATCTTAAGCACTTCACACTTAATAATATACTTATCTATCAATCATATACACTATATAAAAAATCCAGATAGACAGTAGCTGATAATTTTCTCTTCCATTGCATGAATATTGTTAATTATCAATTCACTAAAGCATCATTATTTTATCAAAAAGGATTTCTCTAATTTATCGGTTTTAAATCTTTTACGGTTTAAAGCAGTTATTTTGCAAAATATTAAATAAATGGAAATATCAAAATTATAAAACACTTGTTATAAGACAATTACCCTCCGACAAGAAAATTGTACAGTTCAGTTAAACAGAGAAACAAACGAATCCTAAATTTGCTTCAAAAGACGAAATTGGAAAATTGCAGGTCGTTGATGAGTCGTTTCAAATTCTTCCCGTCGCAACTTAATATTTTGAATTTGCCATCTTTTCGTTATGTATTAAATTACTCAAGCATAGTCGTAGACGAAAAACGCATTCTGTAAATTACCAAAAACGAATTTGGACTGCCTGTTTAAACAAAAACAAACTAAATCCCAATAGAACGCCCAACGGCAAAAATTAAAATTTATGCATCAATCTGAAACTTTTTCACTTTTTTTGTAAAAACCGGCTCTGAGAGTATAATAATACAACCGAGTAATGGCACTATACTACCCAAATCATTTTGGATTCGTTATCTAACTTTTCGTTAAATGTTGCTGATAAATTTGACAAACAAAATCTAATAAAAACTAAGAAAATTGTAACATAGACACGAAAAAGTAATTTAAGGAATGATATCGCATTATTCGCCGACAAGGCATCCAGAAACATACATACATTATAGTTACAAAAACAAAGACTAAGCACATTATTTCAGAACAAAAGCAGATACGATAAAGATTCAATCATAACGAAAACTTCTCATTCATTTGGTAACAGAAATTATACTACTCGTGAATACTAAAGCGCATATGCAATTTCACAAACAACCAATTTCTCGAAAACCATAAAGTAGGACAATGAACTTGTATTTTGAAGACAATTACTGCATATGAAAGCGATGTCTAGTATGATTTACGTAAAAGTCGCCCCGATTTATAAAAATAGATGAACTACAGGCTAAGAAGTCGCCATTTCCGTTTGTATAATAGAAACCCTCGTGCAGAATAAAGAAACATAGCATTGAAAACATAAAAGACACGACGAAGAGCTTCATTATAGAATTAGCAAACAAACACAGAAACATCAAATTGAAATAAATTAATATGCATGCGTTTAATCGTATTTATTTACACATGCTCAATTGTGAAATGAAATAAATAACCCAAACATTTATACGGTCACCTGACTGTAAGCAACAACAGCATAAACTCGAATGATACAAAATTATTACAGCATGCCGCTTAACGAATGAAAAAATCAATGTCAGTCTTCTTTCTGCTGGCTCGGTGGTTGTGTTATGAACGCCGCCCCTTGTGATCCTGTTTATCCATCTTAGATTTAGAAACCCTTATAACTCTAATTCCTGTTTGCTAATTCTAACTTTACATATATTTTAAAAATTCTGCATTTTGGATCTACTCAGTCCCTTTGGTCACTGAACACAAATACGTCAACGGTAATTGAACGTCTTCCTCCACCAGTAAAGCTGGAACGTCGCCATATGACCTATACTGTGTCGTTGTCACGTGAAACCTAAAAAATAAAAAAAGATTGGAATGAAAGCTATACCCTCTGGAAATCTAACTCATTATACGATTTTATGCATTTTTTTAAATTTCTATTTAATTAAATTTAATTAATTTAATTTCTACCTTTGTTTGTCACTTTGCCGACTTCATCATCGCCAGATTATAAATATATTACCTTTTGGATACATAGGTCTAAGGCTGTAGACAATTTCTGAGTAGCAGTGCAATATTTGTGAGTTTTTTGTAAGTGTCAAAAATATGATTTAACATGTCTATATGATTATTTTCTTTATATGATTCTTTTATCAAGAACTTCGAAAACATCTAGTCACGAGTGATATGTAGTATAGTTTTTTCAAATTTCAAAATATTTCCTGTCAAACAAGGAAACAAACTAAGTAGAATTAGGATTAATCTTGAATTAACTGTTCTATACAGCATAAATATGTTTAAAGTTACATTTAATAAATTTCATAAAAAACTAAATAGCGACATTTCATTAATAAATTGGGTTTTATATCGACTCCAGATCTTATTTTGGTGTCCAGACAACCGAAATGAGTTTTATTAGCATAAAAATAGGTAACCCGATTGTGGCGAAATGGGAAATACAATTTCTGTTTGCGTGAGTAACTCCGCCTTCGGATCATCCGTACATCAATATTAAATCAACAAACATGACTATAAGTGGCAGTCCTAATTTAACGGTATATTTCCGCATTGTAACGGATGTTTTCATACAAATTTAATCTTTTTACAAGATGATTACTTTTAATGAACCCCATGTTTAGTGCACCATGAAGCTTAAACGATTAAAGTGTGTTTGCACAAGAAAATATCACATTTGTTGTGTTCCGGATAGCAACTATAAAACTGTGACGTAGCGCATACACGAGCTCATAATAGTCTTCATTTGCATGTTAAAATTCGTATACGAACTTTAGTGTTACCGTGGGGTTTCCCGTTTAAAAAGCTAATTTATAAACAATATTTGATGAGATTTACAACAATACTATTAAACAGGTTAATGAAACTGTAGAATGTTTGATTTTTAGGCCTTATTTAATGTAGCTTTAACAAGACATTTACCATAAGAAATAATGCCCATATCGTGTATTTATTTATTGTCCAGCATTGAGACACTTCCATTTCCCAAGCTGGCATCTTAATCAGATTTTGTTGCACAGGTCCAGACATCTTAATTATTGTTGCACAAACAATTAACGAGATAATGTCTAATTTTGGGAGAATAAAATTGTTTTAAGAACACCCTCAGCACTCATAACACCTCGCAAATAACCAATTTTCTCGGAATTTACAAAGATTTAATGCTGTCCTACCACCTGACCTTTGATGAAAACAAATCAAGCAGCTGTAATATTTGCAAATATGCTGTGTATAAATATACATACAATTGCAGAAAATAAATATCGTTCACTTGATATACGTTTATTAAAACGGATCAAAAGAGAACGGTATAAATTTTCTGCCTTTCCCAGAAACCTGGTTTTGTTTATTTAATAAAATATTGATGTATTAAACCCAAAAAAGGAATCAAACTTCATTTTTGTGCACTTTCATATATAAAAGAAGTGAAGACACTGACCCTTTAATTTAATTTTACACAGTACAAACATGTATAAAAGCTGTGTGCACATTAATAAGTTGAACGTTATATAAGTTGAATTTCAAGGATTGATGCTAAAACATTTGATCCGTTTTGGTAATGCTACTATATCAGATCAATTACAACCTTGGTATAAAATTAAACTACAATATTCTACTTTGAAAGGTGATGGGACGGGGTTTAAGTCATTTTAAATGATAAAAAATAAATCTATCATTGCAGATCATTTTTTTTTATTTTAGATACTTAAAGAAACAGACTCGTGGCATTACATGATATCTACTTTGTTACAAAAAGGAAACAAGAAAAGCATTGATGCAAAGCATCAAAGGGCGTCCAAGCAAGAAATGCAGAAAGTGAAGATGAACTAGTAGACATATGATGTCAAGATATTCTTATAAACTTTTCAATGGTTAATTGGTTTTTACCAGAATGAACGGACGGAAGACATTGTTCATTATGAACTTTGATTGGCATGCTAGAGATTAGAATATTACTTGTTATTTCTTTAAGATCGTGATTATTAATAGCAACGGATATACATGTATACAATCATTTATAATCCATATGTGTAACGCATGATCAACACCACACTTGTGGAATTGTCCCTTATTATGTAATCGCTATTAGCGAAGACCCCCTCTTAAGGTATCTGTTCACATTTAGTAAAAATATGACACTGGTTATATTACCATGTCATGTTGAGCATTATTGTTTATTATACAATAATTGTAATATCTATTTTAATAACAAAAATACAGATTTTATGAATATTGTTTTCCTCTCTTTTTTGTGTTTTTATGTGCTATTTTAATACTGAGTTTTTTACGTTTACTACTCTTTTTTTATTGAAATTGTAAAATAAATTTTAAGAATTCAATTGTCATATTGACCGACGATTATAAGTCAAAACTTAACTGGAAATAGTCAGTAAATTATGGTTAATCTTTCAATATATAATATTGTTTATTATTTTATGTTTTTCAGTGGATTACTGATTTATCCGTGAAAATTATATTTGATAATTTCACAGTGAAAATTATCAAAATATAATTTCACTTTTTTCAATGACAAAACTACTTTTTTAAGATTTTCCCCATGTGGTACCTCAATTTTATTTTTACTGACAATTCTGACAATATCAGGCTGTTAAAAAAATAGCAAAGCTGAAATAGATAAATAACTTAAATGTCAAAAGTAATAAAGAGAGAAAACTTACTTCTATTCCTTCAAATTCCAATCACAAAATTTCGTCTCTAAATTTTTTTTGTTTCGTTTTTACAGTCTGAAAAATACATTCCTTCCCCATGCTAAACTGCTCTTGATGACATTTGGGCATATTAAAGTATCCTACGAGCAATAACTGCCGTATGCTTTATGAAAAATTGAAAAGCATTGACAGCCATCACTCGTAAAATAAGTAAAATAACCCAGCGTTCCTTACAAATTATGCCTTAGCAAGCTTCCAAGTTTTCCATTTTCCTAGCTCCTTTTCTGAATGTTTTCACTTCTGTCAACACTTATTTTTTGTCTGTTACAATCCTCAAATAAGTTTTCTTTCTTTTAAAAAGGTGTAAGACTAACAAATCCAAATTATATCCTTCTGAATCTTACACAATTATTTTCCTCCCATGAAATACACAACTTTAAAAAATGGCTGCCGCTTACATTTTACAAAGCCAGGTCTAATATAAATTCGCAGTAAGTAACAGAAATATGGATGGATGGTTGGACTTTTTCTCCTACAAGAATTGTTTGTTTTTATTATTAAAACAAGCGATCATTAATATTTTTTTAATAAAATGAATAAATATCACCGTCATTTAACCTTGATTGGCGGACTTATTTCTCAGCTCAAGACTTCTTGTTTTTAATGAGAAATTACCTCTGAATGGGGCTCTCAATGGGGGAAACAGATTTTAATATTAACGTTAAAATTATGGAAATTTCGTTTTAACTTGTTTTAAAGCATAAAATAAAAAGAAAATTTGTCTGTTTGTTGTGTAAGATGTAATTTTATTTCATCTCGTGAACTTTAAAAACAGTATTCTCACTTGTGGCTACGCCACTCGTGAGAATACTGTTTTTAAAGCCCACTCGATGAAATAAAATTTCATCTTACACACAAACAAACAAATATCCTCTATTTCTTAGACCATGTACATTTGTATTTTTCTTTATCATTTTTTAAATTATCAATCAATTAAATAATTTATAAAATCTAATTTGCAACTTTGAATAATTCCTCGGCATCTTTACTAAACACGAATAACAAATGTAATAAAATGTTTCAAAGTTGATAGTGTCATGATAAAACCATAAAAATGTACCTTTTTCACAATTATTGTACAGTCATATTTATTGTTTTTATCTCATATAGATAAAATGAAACATGCTATTGTTGTTGTTGTTGTTGTTGTTTTCGAATTGTATTTTTATGTATAATAATAATCAATAAATTTGAGAGTTGATCTATGTTTATTAATTATTGTAACCAAACTAAGTGACAAACATTCATTTTGGAAAAAACTTATTTATCTGTAAAATATTTGTTCTGTTCTGTAACGATATCAAACATCTACTCCAAAATCGGGAGACCTGACAATAAACGTGTGGTCACTAGTATCCCGGTCAAACTAGACCGGGAGAGACCGGAATTACCGATAGGAGTACATCCCTCTATAAATAGATTTCCGGAATATTTAGGTTCGATCATACCATGAAAACACAAAATGAGAAATAAAAAAAACCCGAAGAGACGGAAAAGGTTATTGCATTTGAAAATGTTTGCATTGCGAAATCCTCAAGTTCGCTATTCATTGTACATATCGCGACATTTCATTTTTAATTAATAATAATCAACAAGCACCCTCATACCGATCGGAATGATCGGCTTTTATTATGACCGACTAAAAGGCTCGAGAAGTTGCTGTCGCCCTTTCACAAAATATGATTTCATTCCATAAAGGGGCGCCGCGCTTCGGCGCGGACGCCAATAAATATTGTCTCGTACGTTCGTGCATAAGAAATATCCCAGAGGTCCCCTTATAGAAAGTAAATTTATCGTATCTTCATCTATCTTGTATCATTACGCAACATGACCTGGGAACGATTTTGTACAATATTGCTTTCAATTATGCAATATCTATTTCATCCCTAGCATTTAAGGAACAATAAAATCATATAGTATTACTATAAAACGTCTAGTTGCGGGGTATAAACTCTAAGCCCTGTAATAACGAAATAATTTAAGAGCATGAGATGGATAGTCTTATACACTTGCGTGCAATTATGATGAAAAGGATTATTCCATATTAACAACACAATAAAACTGATTAACTAGCAATTATTTGCGTGCTGTTAATTATTTGATTATTTTAGATTTTGCTATTCTATTTTTTACTATATCTTATAAGTTCAATTAGGTTAAAAATGCCGTATTCAAGATATTTCTTTCTGCTATTATTTTCAAGTTTCAAAAACGATTATCCTCGTTTGATTAGATTTAAGTATATACGAGGGGTGTCCCAGAATTACGTGGACTTTTGCTGTAACTCAAAAACTACTGAAAATAAAAACAAACAAAATTAACATGAACAAAATGCAACTTTATTGCATAAGTACAAAAAATTTCAAAGTTGCCCGGCAACTGGATCAGTGTCTGTGGGCAGGGTAATGATACAAGGGGTAGCGGGTGCGGGGCAGTCCATTCCGACGTTACGACGTCATTCCGGTGGCGTCGCTAGTTTTTTTAATAAATGCGTGGCGTCGAATGTCAGTTTTTCTCACCATAGTCGCCGCCTAACTCAATACACCTATGGTGTCGATATATCCACTGGTCGTACACCGCCCTGTACCACTCCTGGTCTAAACCAGTCACCAATTTCTGCGTTGCGAACGAGAGTTCCTGGAAAGTCGAACTTCCGTCCCTTAAGTGCCGACTTCTCGCCGTAACACCTGACAATTAGACTTAAACTTGGAAACTTAATCAAATAATCTTGGACAATTTATCTACTAAGTAAGCGATATTGTACATATACTTACTCCGCAAATAATAATAATAATAACAATAATAATAATAATAATAATAAAGCAAACTTTTGTTACGATAATAGTGTAAAAGACGACGGTGATAATGCTGACGCCGTATTATTATTATTATTATTATTATTATTATTATTATTATTATTATTATTATTATTATTATTATTCTGGAGTTTATTTTGTACGCAAAGACAATGTCCCGATCTATGACGTCCTTGACTTCCTTAATTGACGCCGCAGTCAACGTTGACTTTCTCCCTCGACCCTTGTCGTCTTCAATGTCCTCCCGACCGTCTCGAAAACGCTCATGCCACTTGAAAACGAGTGATCGACAAACAGGAGGTCTAACTTTTGCAGTCTCCAACATTTCCTGCGTCTGTGTTGGCGTCTTCCCAAGATTAACACAAAACTTGATGATAGTCCGATGTTCGCGTAATCCGTGGACGTCATTTTTTTGTTAAATATCCAAGAGCAACGGTTGTCAGTTGTCCGCTGGTAGACAATAACTGAAACAGCTATGACGTCAAAATTTAAAACGAACGTTCATATGACGTCACTGCATATGCTTACGACTTCGCGCTATTTTTTACGTATAAATACGCAAGATATAGGAAAGTAAAGACAACTTATTAATAAAAAAATATTGGACTGCCCCGCCCTGCGCATACTGCGTTACTATAGCGACGTAAAATATAGAGAAGCAATGTTACAAATTTGAAAATAATGGACATATTCATTAAGGATATGTTAAAGGTATTGTGTACAAATTTGCTAAAAAAAGCATTAAAAAATAAAAAAGTTATTATAGCAAAAGTCCACGTAATTCTGGGAAACCCCTCGTATAATAATCAACACAATTTATTGTGTGTTGAAGACTGACTCTCAGCGATTGACGTGCTACATTTAAAAATTAAAAATACATAGATATTTGGGCATATGTAATCTGAAATTATTTAATGCAATCACCGATTTTATCCTTACTTATCTTGTTATGCTGCAAGGTGTTCTTAATGTGCTAAATAGCGTGCTGTTTATCTGAATGTTTACGGATCAACTGTTTTGCTATATGTTTAGCTAATAAGTTTAAGTTTGACTTCTGAACTATCCTTTTGAATCGAATCAGTACACGCAACAAGACTAAAAAAAATAATAAAAAAAATAACACAAAATTTCGATTCCTGTCTTGACATTTAAAATATTTTAACCAGAAAAGCAGTATTATCTGCTTTAATCATATTAAAAGAATAAGGCTATTAAATTGTCGACATATTTTAAACAAAGGAAACATACCTTGCCGGTCTAAATCAGAAATAGCTATATAACGGAAAATTTGATATTGTAAAACACTGCACAAGTTTATTAGTTACATTCATTTTTCTTTTGTTTACTAGTATATAATAGTATAAAGAAAAACAGAATCTCTAAAGAAAGTCCAACACGACAAAAGTGAAAATGTTGCAAGCTCGGATTGATTGAACCTGTCCATTGACGGTACTGAGCAATAAGCTACCGTCGGCGCCCACTAGTACCGGCTTAAGCAGAATTCAACATTTATCACGAAAATGGTGGAATTTTGAATTTATAAACATCCACAGATTTGTTCATACGGCGGTCACACACTTCAATGTGACACAGTAGTGCCATTCCATGAATAGCGGCGTATGTTCCCCAAGTAAAAAAATGCGTGTGCCCTAAACGAGAAAACAATGGGCGGAACTATTTCAAATGGAACTTTGAAAGGGGATATGAGGTTACGAAGCATGCATATCACAGACAAAACGTCAAGAGAAAAATTTAAAAAGCAGGCAACATATCCTAAGGGTGATTATACAGTATTCAAGTAGAAATACTTGAACCACCCAAGTTGAAACTGAAAGTACCACATAACATTTATACACAACAATAATGTCCGGCTAAACGATCTTCAATGATCGAAAATATAGCATTATTGATTAAATGTGCGGGGAGACTTTTCATAGCCGCCACACGGCACAAATAACACGGAAGTGTCAATATTTACTTTATCTTATTGCTTAAGCGTTGTTTCCTTAAATAATGTAGCGAAACAACCGTTTCATGCCAAACTTATATTATGAAGAAATTTCTGGCTTCACTTGGTTCTCCTTCACATGTTTGTTTTATTTGTTTGTTTCATTTTACGCCTTTTCCCAACAGTCATATAAGCGGGTAGTTTCCTAACCATCGTTCCTGGAGAGTTACAACAGTACTAGACTACCATCCTCCGTTCTAAACTACCAAAGCATCTCCCGGGGATCGAACACTCGCAAGAGAGGTAACTGGATTAGAAGTCATCGACTCTAACCCCTCGACCACGGAGGCGGTTTCTCCTTGACATGATTATTACATTAAAGTAGAATTAGTTTAGTTAACTCCACTTTAATGCATGTGCATAATTATTATTAAGTATCAACAACAAACACTGTTTGAGGCAAGATCAAAAAACGATTTATAAAAAAACTAACAACAGTCACGAAAAGATTACATAGACAGCACATTTAGGTACAATCTATTGTTTTTAAATGTGTATTTAGATAAATCATATTAGAAATTATATGCACAATTCATCATTTGTCGTTTGATTACATTTCGTTTTATGGTATGGGAGAGATACATATTTCCAGTTAGTCTATACAACACTGTGCTCATAATCAAACTTTTCCTTACAACTGTGTTTGATAACATGAACATCCTGTAAGCTACACAATTCGATTAACCGTCACAAATTCAGACACTTTTTGTAAAAAACTGTCTATTCGGATGAATGTGTCAGTTTTTTAATTTAATCTCTGGAACCTTTTATCCAAATAACACCTCCGGTTCAGACAAAATTACACAATTTACAAAAAAACACGAACGAAAGTTAAAAACCCACAAATATGCATACGTACAAATCCGTTTAAGACATTAAAACACATACTGTCAAAAGAGGAAAGTGAGGATTACTGCATATGTGGATTTACGATGTGACATCGTTGTCATATTGAAACAAGATTCATAAAGAGAAAGAAAAAAAGTAAAATAATAATAATAATAATGATAATATAATGTAAAAAAATGTCATAAAGCCACATTAAATGTTAAAAAGGTTTCTTTTT
>NW_026855405.1:0-7751 GCF_026571515.1 Ruditapes philippinarum
AAAAAATTTGAAAGTTCTTGTGATTTAAATGCATTCATTTATTAGTTGTTTTGTTTTTACAGCTTAAACCCATTTTGTAATGGACAACAAAATGATAAACAATTGTTAAGCCACATCAGAAAAACCTCTAAATGTGATACTTTAATAAACATCAAATGATAACAAATATATATTTGCTTTTTGATGTATTTGAAACTTCTTTTGATATTTACATTTCAAATTACAAATTACGTTTTTGATTGATAGTTTAATAACATTTATTTATGATCAAAGAACGGTGTAACAAAAAAATATAAATAAAAGCCTTCTTCAGTCTGATACATGTCATTGTATCTTTGTTTAATCAAAGCGATTTATGCCACATATTTATCTTGATATGAGCCTTTATTGAGAAGCTTCAGGTAAAAGCCATTTTATTTGTTTACAAATAAATCATTATATCTATGCGTTTCAAAGTTTAATTATCATTTATGGTTTAACGGTATAAATGCGACATACACATTCGTTATTTTACCAGCCTTTGTATTTACTATAAAGAAATTTGAAAGCATTTAGATAACTAACTCTGACAAACCTCTCAGACATTTCACTTTAAACACTTTATATGATATTAGGAACATTTTCCTATTTGGTAGAAATTAAATCAATATTTCCTTAAAATTTGTCATTTATATTTCATAGTTTTTATAACGTGTCGGTGTTATACTTCTTTGATATTAAACAATTCTAAAAGGCAAAAAGGGGAACCACTTGTTTTACTTGTTAAAGAAATAGAGAACAAATATGATTTATTGTCTTAAAAGAAATATATCAAGCACTGGACCAGAAACAAAAATAAAACAGTTCAATCAACAAAACCAAATAGAATTCATGCGTGTGTCGCATCTGAAAGAGATTAACAAACACATTTTTGAGTGACAAGCTGTGTACTTTAGACTTTTTTCTTGACGTCTACAAATAAGTTAAAAGAACTTCAAACAACTTCTTTATAAACCAGGTATCGCTTATTATGTATTTTTTGTGAGAAATGCTTCTGATGAATCACCCTTCTTCCTGATTTTGTTTTTCTTTGTCAATTAATAATTAAATGAATTCATTTTTATAGAATTATTCTATGATATTTTTATGTTTATAAGTACAGTATGTATGCTTTGAAATTAATATTTTTGTATTTTACATAAAATTCAGCGTTACACCTCGTGTTAGACTATGATATTATGTTGTTCGGAAAATGTTAACTGAGACTAATTCTTCCTTGACGTGCAACGATTTCCATTTTAATTTCCCAGTGGATGTTTGTCGACAATAGACACATGTTTTATAGGCATAAGGAGCAAGTTGTTAGTATTAGAAGGAACGCCTGTGAAGTGTCATGACTTGTTCATTTCTACTTTGATGAAATGAATTATTTTGTTTACATTCCTTAAATAACTATTTGCAATAACTCAAGAAAGTTAAGAAATCGTAATTCTTAAAATACTTTAAAGTTACCAGTAAATATGATTGTATGGTAATGAGTTGTAATGCTTTAGAAGAAATTGAAAGTGGTTTGTAGACCACAGATGACCCTATTATACTGAAAAGTAAACCAGACGACGTCTATAAAAAAAAAACTTCATTCAAAGACGTCTGACACCGCCCAAAGAACTCTTATGTTAAATGCAATCAATCATATATGTAAATGCAATTTGCCATTAATGGGATCTTAGTGTTAAGTTCAAATTTGTTTTTCTAAACAACAGACTAATGATGTTGTGAAAGTAGCATCAGTAAAACGAGTTGTCTTTTGTTGTATGTTTGTTTGTTTGTCCGTTCAAGAATATTATTTAATAAGGAAACAAAAATATTACTTTAACAAGTAAATTGTAAATAACAAGCTCTTTAGTTTTATTTATCTAAATTAAACAAAAAAGTAAAAATGACATGCACATTTTTTAATATCAATAATATAATGATTGATGTTTTGATTTTTTTTTGCATTATTACATTAATTGCTTTACATAACGTGAAAGTTTATGAAAGGGGTAAGTATCATTTTGCAGCGTATACAAAATTGGATATTTTCAAACAAATCACCGTCAACTCGAAATTACTCACATATACATCTACATTTTTTTCTTACAATACAAAACAAAATAATTGTTTATGAAAATAAAGGCTATTATTTAATTTTCTTTGTCTTTGTGTTCACTTTCAACAATTACGTCACCACGGATTATGTCACGAATCTATGTGTATAAGGGAAGTTATCACTGAATAATTAATCAATAATTGTTTGTTTTTTGCTCCATGGCATTCATAATATCAGTGGGTTTACTTGGCATTACAATCACCTGGGCTTGTTCACGTAATTAAAGGTTTGAAACCTTTGTTAAGTCACTTTAAAACAATAAAGAATTTAACATTTATTTTCTTTGTTAAATGTACGATTGCCTTTTTATAACATAGTTTTATCAAACAATCAATTAAAACCGCTGATGTAAAAACGTTGTTCCAATATAACGAAGAAGGCAAATGTTGTGTAAAGTTTTCTTTGCAGAAAGAAAATAGTTATGTTGTTATTTAAACTACTCAATATCGATGATTTATACATGCGGGTCAACAACTTATTTGCTATCATCCTGGTTTCTTTAATAACAAAATGGGTCTTAATGGTGAAAACAAACAAAAGTAATAAGTCTTAATCAAATAAGATAATAAAAAATGGTAAAATCTAAAAGACATTACAGTGATGTTTCCTTGATTAGGACTTAATGTAACCATGTTATAAAAAAACTCTCATTTGGGATATATTTTAATAATGTTAATACGTGTGTCAGAGGATATTTGTTAAAATAAAAATTAAAAAAAATTAATAGCTTACATAACACATTGTGTCACTTACATTGCAGGAAAGATTTCTTGAGCACCTATCCAGTACATTTTTCTTTAGAATTGCACAGGAAACTCGTCGTATTTAAAGTCCGAAAATAACAGACCCTGGAAAACAAATAGCAGTTAGTGTGTTTATGCATAAACTTTCGTATGTTTCACAATCTACAGCCTTGTATAAGTACGGTTCACAAAGTAGAGGTTTTTCATTTTTCAAAATTTGTTAAGATCTACTCGCATCAACTACTAGTACTCAAAATGGATTTTTTTTTCGAAACATGTGTTGAGTGATAAATGTATGAAATGTGATGAATAAAATATGTTAGATAAATGTGTCTGTTAAATTCCATCTTACGATAAAATATTTGATATAAATAATTGATATAAAATGAGTATATGGTGAGAAGTACATAGACCAAAACGTCAAAACATATGAATTATGAAGTTTTAAAAATGATCATTGTGCTTAGAAAAAAATCACTGACATCAATCATTTGTTTTATTAGCTTGTAAATAAAAAAGGAAAAAAAATACTAAAAAAATAATACTTTTTCAGATACTTAACAAAGTATAGATATTATTTCCAATTTCTGTTTGTTAGAAAGAATTATGATCGTGCGATATTCACCTTTTGAAATTTACCTTGCAGGCTTTATGACCTCTGATCCCTTGTCAAAATTCAATCTTATTTAGAACTGCCCATTGTTTTCTCGCTCAGGACACACGCATTCCTTTAATTTATGAACAGGCTAAATTAAACACAGGCATGGAATATGTTCATTGTTGTCCGTTTTTGGACGTTCTTTAGGGATACTTTTGTCTGTTTTACCATTGCTCTTGGGGGATCTTACATTTTTCTTACATTAAACTGATTTTCAGGTCATTGTCTTCATATAAAAGTGGTATGACTGAACACTCTGGGAGTGGTGGTAACGTTGTTTTGTGTGGTCGTGTGGGAGTTGCGTTCATTGAACGCCGCCTTTCTTTGTTGATCTTGTTTATCATATTATGTTTTATAATCTAATGGCATATGATGAAATAATTACATTTACGTACCTCAGTGGTTTCATTAAACACATAATATGATGCCAGCAAATAAACGTGTCATATATACGAAACCTTATGATATTCAATAAAAAGTCATGGAGTACAGTTAGAACATGAACACCAAATGCTGTTTGAAAAATGACAAACTATTTAAGAGATTCTTATTTCCAGCCTAAGATTTTAAGTAATGCTTGCAACTAATCGTGCATAAACAACATCACTATGGTTTAAAAGATTAAGAATGATTTTTTTGTGAATACAATCAAAGCTGTTTTGAATTGTTTTTCATCAGACAATTATATCGTTTTGTCAGTTAATTCGTTCGATAATACATTTTTGTACCTAATCTTAAGCTCTTTTGAATTAATTTTTCAGCAAAATAATTAGGTAACGTCAAACGAGTCCGGGGAAGTAATTTCGGCTTGTCTTGAGAGCAGTTAATTGCATGTGCAAGATCAAATAAAATAAGGTTTTGCTATTGAATGGAATTCAAAACAAAATTATTACACATTTAAGATTTAAATATCAGCCGTTCTCTCTAAAAACCTGCATGTCACATAATGAATTTACACCTGTTTAAAGAAACAACATATGCGAGTAAACGATGACACAACATAATAAAAGTGCAGATTTATAAGAGAAGCATATATATAACATTTTGTTAACTTGGATTCTTATTTTCTCTATTTGATTGTGAGACATGTTGGAATTTGCTTTAAAACATATTACAGCTTGTTCATTTTCTCGTAAAACTGTTGTTGTTATTTTTACGACTTAGTACCTAGTACATTAAAACGTCATAATTATCAGGTTATGAGGAAATAGATTAACTCGTATGTTATTGGTACATGTATTATTAGTAGCACCTTATCTCATTTCCATTTAAAGACAACTTCCGAGACTGTACAAGGTTTTCTTAATATTTGTTATAGTATTTTTATACCGCAATTTATCAAATATTACAGGTCATTAATCCTTCTAGAATAAGACTTCATATGATAACTGTTGTGTTTATCATTTAAAAAAAAAAGAAACAATTGCTACCTTTGCAGAGCAGCTCTTTGCATAGCTATTATTTCTTTAGATACGAGTACAGGCTACCATTTTTCACAATAAGACTTTACAATAAATCTAACATCTAAAAAGAAAATCTCTTAAATGTCTTTGTCTTCCAAAAGTATATTGGTATGTGTAGAGTAAGGAACATTTTCTTGTTGATGTTTCCCTTTCTAGCTGTAAGTTGGCAATTCTAAGCAATTATTTTTGTTCTGATGTCAGAGGAGTCGCATTAAGTGTCATAGATTAAATCTTGTTATTTGATTACAGTCATTTAGGAACGTCGTGAAATCGTATGTTTAAAGCATTATCATGGGAGTGTCTCGTTTAAAGATAGTTATGCAAGATCGTTGTTTCTTAAGTGAAATCAATTCTGATATATTGTTCTGGTATAGTATTGATGTTGCATAAGGATGGTTTTAAAATGGAGACACCTCATAGTTTCAACAATAATTACCATCATTACATATGGTAACCACATAAACAACGGCGCAAAAGTAAACCCTTTAAATCAAAACGATATAACACTGGTTCAATTACTTTTTTTAACGTGACGCAATTGCTTTAATATACAAACATAGAGTTTATGCGCGTTAATGTCACTTAAACTGTTTTAAACGTTCTTATTTTTAGATATGCGATGAATAGAAAAAAATATATTTAACTCGTTCAATGCTCTTATTATTCAATATCCTCTATGCATCATATTTCAGACTAAATTTATATTTTCGAATAATGAGCAGCTGCTTTACTTTCCTGGAAATCCACATGTATAATCACATTACCCTCTTTCTCTGAAACGTCGTACTTTATTTAAATAAATTTGAATTTCAAAATGAGGATAAATGTTAAAGTCAGTATTATTGACGTAAAATACATTTCAAAATAACGTTTTTCTTAAAAGAGGCATTGTTACCTTAATTGCGAATATGCATGCAAGAGTATATAGTGTCATTTTTACTTAGATCATGAAGTTACACAGAATTTGCTTCAATGGCTTTTTACAAATCAATAGGGATGTGGGAGAGATGTTTTGATTCTATACAACTAGGCAATTTTTATTTAGAATAAATAAATTATTAAAACTAAGCAATCTTTTTGAGTAATCAAGGTCAATGTCATATAACATGTCGGGGTTTAGATACACACTTTATGCCCTAAAGACATTGATAAAATTATTATGACATGTTTCAAGCTATTTTGTATTATATGTATTAAAGCTTTTTTTGGTATGATTCGTTTATTTGTCACGCGTCACGCGATTGGCAGTAAGTGCCTATAACAAGCTAGATTGTCTCTATTATTTAATAACTGTCAGTTTTAGACAGACAATATTTGGTACTTTAAAGTATTATTGGCGGACTGTCTTATTATAAAAGAGCTTAAATCATTTTATTTGACATAAATTTATTATTTTGTGAGACGGACACTATTTTTACTGTATAAAAGAAAACAAGATGAAAAAGAAACTTTTTTAAATTTTATGTGTCGTTTAAGTTTAAATTTTAAGTTGCACTCGGAATAAGAATAATATTTCAAAACACGAAATATTTCTAATTTTTATATAAAGAACTTGAATTGGGGACTTGGCTATCTTATGTTACAAAAGTCTACATTAGATATGTTTACTTTTCGTGTATTTGTTTTATATCCGTTTACCTTTAAATGAATGATCATCAATTGATAGGAATTGCTTTTAATGTCTAAATAATATTATACATTTTGTTTTTCGGGTGTTACACTAAATGTTGCCCAAGCTAATATTATTTAATTCTTTTCGTTGTTTGTTAAGCATTTAGAGTGCGTTGCTACAGATTCACAGACACTGTATATCAAGGCATTATCTGAGGGAACAATAAGACAAATGAAGTTTTCACTTGCATATTATGATCAAAATGAGCTTTTGAATATGCATATCAGTTACCATTGAGCACTTAAATTCAATGATGTTGTTTTAAATATGTACAATATACGAACATTGCAACAATCGCTATCGAACCGCATCCATTTGGATACTTCCTTGTGGCTAAGGGGTTGCCTTTAAGGGTTGATGCATCAGAATTGCAGTCACCGTTGATCCCGCGTGATCGTAAGACGCGACTTATTGGGTTTGAATTATTGAAGCATATGCATCTCTGAGCTTCAGTAAGTGAGATTGTTGCCACCCCTGGTGTTGCTTTAAGATGTAACACCCGAGGTTTCTTAACATTATATTTTCTGTTTCGGTACGATATGACCTAAATTGTGTTGATGCGCCTTTGTGTTGGTGCGCCGAATATCTAAACCAAATGAGTACGAATTATTTATTTTATACATTCAAAATATTTATATCTATAATGACAAACATATATGTGTAGACTGAAACGAATATGATGCGTATTGTACCATACTTAATTATTAGAAATGCCCATTTAGAAAGTATGATCTAGGTAATTTATATGGGCATGTTTTGTCTGAATATCAATAACAAGTTAGTAAAATAATGCTGAATCTTTTTGTACAATTACATCTAATCAGTAAATGTTATCACGAACAAGTCTGTTGAGACGAAAATTTTTCGAATGCCTTAAAGTAAAGAACATTATCACTTTACCCATTGAGATAGTATTCATATAGTTTTTGCTTGATATATGCCTTAATTAAATATATTAAATTGGACTTTTATTTAATTGACACCGACAATTTATTTCGCGAAATAGTATTTTCCTAGAATATCTAACCATAATGCCCTTAAATACGAAAAACATTTTCAAATGCGACAGTAAACCTTTTTTACA